>NC_052628.1:100655634-100675634 GCF_016161935.1 Mauremys reevesii
TAAGCATTGTAGTCAGTGTTGTGGTAGCTATCTCCAAGCCTAATTGGTAATATCACTTAAATCACAGCAATTATCGCCATTTATCTGGGAACTATAATAAACAGAAATAAGTCACTATATTAACCCTTATTTTTTCGAACGGAATGAAACAATCCTAGTACCACCACCAACCCCTTTCCATTTTCATTTCTGTCAGCGATGTTTTGTTACAGTTATGTCATCATTGGGAGGTAGGGTTTTTCCCTCTCCTTGAGATACAATCTTTTTTTCCCTTCATATTTAGTCTACAGTTTTCCACCCTTCATTTCACTGCTTTCTTTGGAACATTGATGCAATGTGGGGTTGTTGTACCAATGTGGCTTTTTTTCTTTTCTTTTGTAGAAAAACATCAACGGATTTAAAAACACAAAAGGATGCTTGTCTAGAAGTATTTGGGGTTTGTTTTTTCGTTATTTAAAAAGAAAATGTAACGGGTCACATTCTGCTCTCATTTGTAAACCCAGAGTAATGCCACCGAATGCTCTTAAACATGAGTAACTCCATTCAAGTTAATGGAATAACTCCATTTTATACCATTGGAACTGAGATCAGAATCTGGCTCAGTGACTTCGGGTTATTTTGTACTTGAAACAGATTATCATAATCAGAAATGAGTCCCAAGTCTTGTGTTTCTTGCCTGTGTCAAGCAGCAGTTTTATTAAGCCAACAGCAGCTTAATTTCAAGCAGATACTGTAATTGTGCTTTACAGATGGCTTGTATGTTATATCTAAATAAATAGTGAGTTCAGAATGGTAGTGATAAGCCAACTAATATGGCTTTTCCAGTTGTGAAATGTTTGTGTAAAGAATGCCTTTTTTTTTGTTTTTGTTATAGTCTGACAGCTGAAGATGCTTTTAAAACCTTCTAGTCACTTAGAGTGAAGCTATACAACACTAGTTTGGTAGCTCTAAAAGGCACAGATCATATCCATCACTGAAACAGCAAGTCTCAGGGTTATGAGAGAAGATTGGGGATAGGAGAAGAGAGCTGCTCAGTCCAGTTTACATTTGTCACTAGTGACTAGCTTTTAAAAAATGTATTAGCTGTGCATGGTGGTAAGTAAGTTCCAGCTGCAGGGGATTACTGCTCTGAGTGGGTTGGGGAGCTTGGAATGCATTCAGTTCCATCAAGGGATTTGTGTCCCTCGTCATTAGCCTTAACATTACTAAAGCACTAAAGATTAAGAGCAGACTAGTGTCACCTGCTCTGAACTTTTGAAGGCTCTTCAAAATCATTCAAACAAACAACAACAACCCCCCAGGCTCAACCCCCCCTTCCCCACACACACACACACACCAAAGAGAGAGACTTTTTCCAGTGTGTGGAGTGGTTTGATCCTGTGGCAAGAGGAAAATATATCTTCTAATACTGTCTAAAGGATTATAGTAGTGACATCTAGGAAATAAAAGAAAATATTCAGGTTCTGGCAAAACACTAAGTATCTGTGGGAGAATTCATCTCCCTACTCATTGAACAGGTCATAATTGTAATTTAGACCACAAACACCTTCACAAATACCTTTTTTGTTAATGAACATTTTTGTGGGGAGTTTCAAAATCAAGATGTGCTGCAATATTGAGGAAATATTCTGAGGGCTTGGGTCTCACAGGTCAGGAGTGAAGAGTTTTACTGTGTTTTTTTATTTTATATATATATAATATTTCTTCCCCAAGAATAAGGTAAGTGAGCACCACAAAGGTTTACTTTTTTCAGGGATTTTGAAATTCAGTGTACATGCCAGCAAGCAGTTTAGTGGCAGGAAGTCTTTCCTAGTAGTGCAGTCATGAACTGGTAAACTAGAAGCATCTGTAAAAATTTAGAGGGAATATCAGCTTTCTCAAAGCTCCAGCCCAAGACTAATGAGGTGCAAGTGATAGCAACTGCATAATCCTTCTTCACCCCAATAGTGGAATGAGATATTGCAACAGAAAGAAATTAAGAAACGAGACAAAGATTTCAAAACTCATAATGTACTGAAACAAATTTAGGTTTTTCAGATGATTTTCAGGTGACTTAGGTGAGCCAGCCAGCACTTTTTCATTAGCACAAAATCATTACCTCTTTCCTCATCAGCAAACCTATCTCCATGGAGCAAAATATTGAGACATGGAGAATTTGGAGCACTAATTACCGTTTTTTCTACATGCATGCTAAATTATTTATCTGTTCACATGACTGTTCTAATTAACAGCGGTTCCACTTTTAGAAAGAAACTTTGGCTAATTTGCATCTTTGATAGAACCTCCCATTGCAGAATAAGAGGAAGGGGTGTGTGTGGAAATGTGATTTGTTTGAAGGAACACATCTGGGGTACGATCTGTTGTATCTTAACACCAGATGGCAGGTTTAGGCTGACAACTAAAACCCACTTCAGCCTGGTCACACAGTATTTTAATCTTTTACTTTTTCTGTCCATTCATAAGAAAAATTATTGTAAAATTTGAACAGCTATTTGCACTCAAAGCTATGTGAGAAATCTCCTCCATTTAGTTCTGTCTCTGCGCTTCCTGTCTTCCTCTGTCTTCTCACCTCTTTAGTGTTTATAGGAGCGAGTGCTTCTCCTTGGCAACACCTAAAATCTTATTGTGTGGCTCATACCTTTTTCAAAGTGTGTGTTGTAGGGGCAGAGGTGTGGCGCCTTAAAGTGGTTGATTCTTGTCATAACAGGCATTAGCCCTGCTGAGTAGTGACTAGAAGTGACAGCATTGCGTTTGAAGTGCCTGGAGGGCACTCACTCATCACTCCTACACAGGGCAATGTACATCTGAAAGCACTGTATACAGCTGCCTGCCAGTGTGGAATAACCTGAGAGAGAGAGGGGGAGAGAGAGAGAGAGCGAGCACCCCCCTCTCACACACACACACACACACACCAATGAGAGAAGATTTGATTTTGTGAGTGTGTTTGTGTGTTTTCTTAATCTTCAGTAAATTTCCAAAAGAAACTCTCAGAAAAAGAGGTCAGGATAGTGCTGTGCCTTGTTGACCACTTATTTAAATATTTTTATTCAGGTGCATATATATTTAGGCATTGAACTTTAAGCCACCCAAGTTATAAAATTGTGGACTGTCATCTGTGAGGGATTTCCTCTCATCCTCAGAGTCTACATTTAATTTTCAATTACCTTCTAAAACAAGAATATTTTCTCAGGGTTTTTTTTCCGTTTACATTGTTTCTTCAAAATGGCTTCATAGAACACACAAAAGCTGAAGGTAAAAACATTATTATTAAGGTGTTATAGAGTTAAGCTCTTCTTGCTTATTAAGTTTTACTGCTGAACTATATAGGCTTTTAACATGTTTCACCTGAAATTGAATGTACTAAGTTGTTACAGTACATGTCAGTTCGGTGAAACACAATAATGGAGATCCATATAAAAATACATCTATACAATATCATGTTTTTATATTTGAAAGTTACAGGTCACATTCCATTTTGTATAAAACATTACATTTTTGTTACATATTTTTTTAACCTCTATTTTTGTAATATGTCTCAGTAACATCAATCACCCTCTAAACTAGCCTTGGGCACTTTCCTTGTAAAGTTCTTAATGGATTGCTTTTTTAAGGATTCAAAGTGAAGTAATTTTAGATGGCTACTTCTGCATATATGGCTTACGGGTGTGCTGTTGCAAGATTGCCAATATTTTGATATTATATTTACACTAATATGTTAGTGATTTATTTCCAGATGTAGTAATGCAAAACTGGGGAGAAAATACCCTTATTTTAATAAAAAGAATATATGTGTGTTTTACTACTAAAAATAAAAGGCAACCTTAATTGGGCTGTACATTTTTTGGAGCAGACTGGTCCAATTGTGAGAAATTTGCATTTGTGAAAAACATGTCTGTCTCTCACTATGAGTTCCAGGTAAAGTACCTCAGTACAGATTCCCAAGCTGACTTTGGCAGTGTTAAATATGCTTTTTGGTAGAAAAAAAAAGTTTTAATGTTGACTTACGGCTTGGAAACACTGGACATGTTCTTCTCTAGTAAGCATCACTTTTCACATTTCTCAATTTTTCTTCTTCTTGAAACACTATTTGATGTTGGTGGGTGGAGTCAGACTCCTGTCACTCATGTTTATATACACCAGTAGGAGCCTTCGCTGTTAACTGAGAGTCTCCTGCGCGTTTTCAGGGAGAGAGACTTGTGAATTGAAGCTGAGTGATTCTGACATCCTAGGGATGTCTGATGAAACTCTTAGAGTTAGAAAGTGCTCCTATCAGTTCAGATGAACACGTTATTAATTGTGGTGTAATTGTTCTCTAAAACATTAACTCTCCACTTTATTTTTTCATTTTTCTTTTTAGTTCTGGACGTATGGGGAATCCTCTAAAATAAGAAATTCTCATGCATGTATAAAAGCCGAGCTGTAATTGGCTAAACAAGTTGCATAGATTTGTATAAAACAGTATGTGCTGTGAGGAGTACCTTGTATTTTCCTCTTAGGAGGAATGTAGGGGACTTGAATGGTTTAAGTATCTCCATCATTGCTAAAAGGACACGGAGGCCAGACAAGCTCACCCAAATATGATGTGTTAACTTATTAGGGACAGGCTCAGTATGTAAAACTGGGATTTTTTTGGGTGTGTGTGGGAGGGGGGTGGGGAAGGGGTTCAGGCCACAACAGAGGTGAAAGCCGGTTGGGAAATTCACATCTAGCTCCTGATTCAGGTTTTAAACCCCTCCAAAGTTCAGAGTTGTTCCTAAGTGGGGTTTTGGTTCAGTCCTATCTTAAGGATGATAAACAACTTATTAGCTTTTTCAGTAAGTACTTGTGTGTGTACATACGTGTACAATACACTTCAGGGTAGAAATTAGCTAGAATAATCTTGCATGAGGAAAACAGCTTCCATAATTAATCAGAGGATCTGCTCCCACAGTCTCTAAGCAGACCAAAATCCTGGTTTGTCTAACCTGTTTATGTCCATGGGATTGTTGCCTGTTTGGGGACTGTAGAATTGGGCTCTGAATTTGTCAGTATTTTAAGAAATGTGCAAAATAGAACAGGTGAAAGCAGTGGTGGGAAATTTTATGCAAAAAGGTCTATTGCAGACGCAGCCTCCATGTTTAGCGTACTTCAGAACTTTGGGCATTCCAGGATACTAATGAGCTGATGAGATGATCTGGTTCTAGGGAAGGCTCCATGGCCCCAACAGAGTTAAATAAATATCTTTATGGCTATAAAATATAAGAAAATTTAGCTCACACAAAAACACAGGACGCTTTAGCAAATTATTCTAAGGATTTTGTAAACTGTATGTAACTTAAATCTGTGATTCTTATTTTACTGTATAGTCCTTTTTTAGTAAATGCTATTAATATTTTGTCAGTTTTCTCAGATGACATCCAGTTACAATACCAATTTTTATTCTTTATATACATATTTTTGGCACACTCCTTTTATCTATATTTCTTTCTCCTGACTCTTTTTTTTTTAATACCCACTTTCATGGCTTCACTTTTGATTCCTTACTTCAAGACAGGAGAACAGGAAGACCTGTGGTTTGTTCTGGAACTAAAGCCAGTGCTGCTGCATGAATTGTATATTGTGTGTGAGGAGGTGCTGGTCTGAATCTCAGAGCTCTGATACTTTTTTTTAAGGCTAATCACATCTGTGTGAATGTGTTTGCTCTCCACTGATCTCAGAGTCCACTCACTAGCCCAAATGTGAATAAAGTAACAAAGTAGAAAACTGTCTTTTCAGATAATTTAGAAAAGGGTTAATAAAAATCAACAACTGCTAAATGGAATACTTAACTTTAGTACCTACCATTGTTCAGACATACAGTACAAATGTGTTCTGCTTAAGTTAGCCGGAACAATGTCTCCAGCTAGTGATTAGGCTCAACTCCAACTTTCACCTCAGGCAAAATTTATGCAACTATACTACTGTTTGTCAGATAATTAAAGGAAAAAGAAATATCAACCTAAAGTAAATTTACAAAAAAATTATATAAATATATGCTTCAGTTGAGCAGGGGGAAAAGTCATCAAAGACTTAACTAACAGGCAAACATCCGGGGCTGGGATTTCCATAAGTATTCATTGATATTGGGCCAAATTCCATCCTTGGACACATGCATGCAACTCCACTAAAGTGGTGACCATCCTGTAACGTAGGTTATGGTGCCTTTAAGAGAAATGAGAAGAAAATCAAGTACCACTGCAAAAGGGAAATGGAGGGCAGGGAGAGTCTATTTCTTACGTGGATCAGAACCAGTCAGGTGTAAACAGTTGTTGCTTATCAGCCAGCAGCATGGGAGATGGTGCTCTCTGGAATACTTTGGGGAGGCTGAGAAACTGTAGCTGTCAATCTGAGGAAGGGCTGGTTTCACAGCATGTTCTGACAGACCAGGCAATGAGGATGTGTTGCTCAGATGGTCTTCAGTGAAACTATGAGCAGTTGTTGGTACCTTATCACTTGAATTCTGTTCTTGTAGCGGGCAGCGTAGGGTCAAATCCCCCTTTGTAACACCTTAGAGCTACAGAGTAATTTGGAATTATATGTATAAATCTGAGGGCAGAATCTGCCCCAGTGTCTGAGGCGTTTTTCAAGATTAAAGCAACTTTATTACCATGTGGGGAATCCCACTGTGAGACTCTTAGGCCCTATCTATACCAGAATATGAATGATTATTAACAGTCATAGTTTGGCCACAATTTTAAGTATAACATGGCTTAGCTGTTCATTGTGGATGGAGCCAATCTGTATTATAAACTGTTCTTAAAACAAAACGCGCGCACACACACACACACACACACCTGGATTCAAGCCTTGTTCTCTAGCTTTATAACTTATTTATATTGTGATTAGAGCCTCTTCATTGGCTTCCAAAGAGTGTTAAAACCCAGTTTAGGTACAGCTAGGTTTTAAAACATGCTTATGCATGGTGGTAAAAACAGTTCAAAACCGTATGTCATTGAGGTCTTATTTTGTCTGTCTTTACCAGGATGTGAAGGACTAGAAGTGTTGTAGACACAACCTGCTTAACCTCTAGATGGGAAGGGTGAGTGGTATTGCTGAGTTCCAGAAGAGTCTCATCCACGCCTCTTTTTGGCCAAAAGACTTCTTTAGTAATAGTTTGTGGATCCACCAGGGTAGAAAGTAGAACCGCCCATCCGCACCAATGCATTACATCATTGCACATTCTTTGCAATCTTACTTTTTGCTTATATTATATTGTGTGGTCTAGATAGACTAAAATGGCTCAAATAGATACATGTGACATTGCTTGTATGTTACAGTCTGCTCCATGTACAAACAGAAAATTGGTAGGGCAGAAGCCTTGTATTTTATAAATCCTAATCATGGGTTTGGAGATGTGCTATCTCTTGTTGTAGATAGTAAGATCTATGTGGATAGGGCTGTGTACCACAGTAGGCCAATTAACTGACCTTTTGCCTCTGGAGACACGAATGCAAATTCTGGCCACCAAATTGAAAATGGGTGTATAGTTATGATCTAGTCTTAGCTTGTGCACATTACAAAACTATTTGGCCGCACAATTCTGGCAGTCTCTATTCACAATAAAGCTGAAAACATGAATAGCAAGGCTCTTAGATGTCAGGACTGATGTACACTGGGAGCTTTTAGGGAAGTTGGCACAGCACCTGGCCATTCTGTCATTTGTTCAAACAATTGCTGTCAGTCCATCCTGCTCATAAGCACTAACATTTCTTTGCGAATGTAAAGAAATAGGGATTTTTAAAAATCCCATCCAGATTCTCTTTTAGAATTTGCTTGGGATGGACTGTATTCAGTATAATCAATGGAATTTACATTCTACGGTTGGTGAAATACAAAGTTTGAGGTTCTGATATGGAGACTTCTCAAGTTCTGCAAAACTCAGAGTTAGCAAAAGCTGGACTTTAAACTTGCCTCTGCTTCAGTCTGTTGTCCAAGAGTACAAGTATGCAGCGTCGGGAAGTGGCCAGTCTTGATACTGCTAATTCTTAGCACTCAGCACTTTCAAAGTGCTGTCCAACAGAAACTGCCTTTCACCTTCTGAGAGGTAGGTAAGCAGTATTATCTTTTCTTCAAAGACAGAGAAATTGTGGCAGAAAAGTTAAGTGACTTACTGAAGACCACAGAGTGAGCCAATGTCAGAGTGAATTAGAATTTAGCAGTTCTTGCCTCCCAGCTTTGTACTAGGGCCATTAGACTGTAGTCCCTTTCTCTGCACTCCTTCTGCAAACACTTGTGTCTGAAGTTGGGCAAATTTGAGTACAGCATGAATGGGTGGATATGTAATGTTTATCCCACCCGACTGTGTACAAACAGAGAATTAAGCATACCAGATTGGGACTATTATATGAAATGACCATTGCTGTTTTATCTGTTCAGTCTTCCCTGTGTTGCTAAATTGCATTCCTTGTCTATGGATATGCTTGTTGGCATGGCTGACTCCTGAACAGGTATACACAGAGGGTATAGATGCTAAAGCTGTGTTAATCTGCACCTGTGTTCAGGCCAAGCCCAACCTTATGCCCCACTCCACTGCACAATCTCTTGCTATTCAGAACAGAAATAATCTGTGTGGGGGTCTGGAGAGGCAACTGCTGGTTAACTGAATGTACATGCATAAACATGTAGACCGCAGCCCTGATCCTTAGGCTATGATGACCATCAATAGTTCTTGTTGTAGCAGGTCTCTTGAGTGGCTCTTCACAATGTTTTGAGTGGCCTCTTCACAGTGTTTTGAAAGGGCCAGAAAAAGGTCATCCAACTTCCATTCTGCATTTTTTGCTCCTGGATGTGATATCTCCCCCGCACCTTCTTAGTGGCAGAGAGTAGGTTGCAGTGTTGCAAAGGGATGGCCGTACTGTGTGAGTGTATGTTTGTTGTGGACATTAGGCACCATATCGACCCCAAAAGTGGGCATCACTGATTGAAAATTGATTAGGGGAAGGGCAGCTCTGATTGTCTGAGTTCCTAGAGATCCCTAGTGCAGGGGTTCTCAACCTTTTTCTTTCTGTGTCCCCCCCAACATGCTATAAAAATTCCATGGCGCACAGGCTGGTATTAGGGGGTAGCAAGCAGGGGAATGGCCCAGGGCCTCAGGACACGGGGAGCCCTGCGAAGCTAAGCTGTTCAGGCTTCAGTTTGAGGCCTGGTTGGCAGGGCCTGGGCCAGTGGAGCTTTGGCTTTCTGCCCTGGGCCCCAGTGAGTCTAATGCTGGCCCTATTTGGCAGACCCCCTGAAACCTGCTTGTGGCCCTAAGAACTGCTGCCCTAGTGGGATTTGAAGCTGCTCCCACTTGCAGACCTCTTGCCCTTGGCAAGAGTAAATCGCCCTCTCAAGGCTAAAGACTCAGCTGATGCCGAGAGCGTACTCGCTGCCAGCTGCTTTGAACTTCCTATTGGCTTGAAAAAGCTGCCATTAGCATTTGTCTGTAACAGCTCATTCTGAGCTCTGTCCACACTCGCAGATGGCATAAAAGCCATTATATTGTGAGTGAAATCTTGGACCCATTGAAATTAATGGGATCTTTGCCACTGACTTCAGTGGAGCCATGATTTTCACCCATCATTCTCCAGATTGTTCACTCTGTTTCTGGGTGTCAAAACAAGGGGAGATGCATGTGTATGTACACACACACGCACTCCATGAGATGCATTTGGTTTCCTTTTGAGACATTAATGTACAGTGAATACCATTATCCCTCCGAGTGCCTTAGAACTTAAAAGTTAATATGCAATGAAAGGGCACTCATATGTCCCTGTGGATATATGTGGTTTATATTGGTAATTTACTGAAAGAGTGGAAACAGTGCAGCACTGAGAGGCCACAGGTTTTCTCTGGGTGTGGTCCTTGACAGATTAAGTTAAATTTCCAATTGGAGATGTTTTGGTAGATTTTTTTTTCCTTCCAATATATGGACAATTCACTTTTTCTTTTTATCGGTTGGATTAAGTGTCATTTTCTTTTTCTTTGTATTCCTTTTCAGGGACTTGCCTTTTTGGGAGAGGGGATTAAATTTCCTTCCTTGTTTTTCTTGCGTAATTATCAAGTGTTCAACATCAATGTTGTAAATTTCATGTAGTGTAATAGGATTTAATGGTTAGGAAGCTTAAACAATTTATAGTATTTCAGGTAGGCATGGGGGATGCATTATGACTTTGCTTTAAATACTTTCTTCCCTTTTATTAGTACAGTGTGGCAAACAACATACAGGAGAGTCAGTCTTGCTTCTCCCCCCACCTCCCAGTCGGAGGAGTGTTAAGAGTATTACAGGAAACAGTCAATGAGAAGAAACAAGTGGGACCAGAAAAAAACGGTGTGCAGTCCAGTGATCCGTGTCACCACACTCTTGCTCCGAGTATATATTGCATAATCAGGAGAGATGAGACAAACCAAATCCTTTTCGTCCACGGAGGTTACAGTGTCCCAGGAGCAGTGCCAAGTGTCATTATGTGAGTGCAGGTTCCTGTGTTGAGGAGGTGCAGCCGTGCATTCTATGGAAGTCACCTGAAAAGTATGCAAGAACCAAAAGTCCCGTGATAAATGTTGGTGCATTTTTAAAAAAATAGAGCTTGAATATATATGGTGTCTAGAAATAAGTGAATTGATTGCTCTTTGTGTAATTTTCTATAACCTCAGTTTCCTTATGTACAGCAGTTTAAAATAGCAAATACCTAAGTGATGTATAGCACCTTCTACATGAGAGTTTCAAAATAATTTACAGACAAGTAATTAAGCCTTGGAGCTTGCCTGTGGGGTTGTTATGTACGTTTTACATGTGATAAACAAAAGTGCATAGAACTTAAATGATTTGCCCAGTGTTCCATAGAGTGTCAGTTGAGAGAGCTGCGAATAAATGTGGAGTCCTCACCCTTACTTTGCTTTCACTAACTACTAGATCATCCTCCCTTTTCACTTTTAAATAGCAGACCTGGATTTAAAGCAACAATGCAGAAGAGCTTGGAAATAAGATGTGGGGCTTTTCTCTTAAGGGTACATGACTAATAATAATCCACGATGTTTCTGTAGTGCCTTTCATCCAAACGATACCACGTGGCTATACAAAATGCACTTTATAGTAGCACACACCATTTCATGACGCAGCCACCTTTAGAATGGAACACAGAACCAGGCTAACACAGGACCTATTAAGTTATCACACAATGGTTTAAGAAGGGAATTGAATAAAACTCTAATATCCAGTTGAAAAGGCAGGGTGAATTTAGTCACAGTAGTGTTACCTGAACTGTTATTGTGGTTGAAACACTGGAGCCAGTACTCTAGTCTTATGAAAAGTACTGCACGTACAGATGGAGCCTCACTGGTTATTAATAATGCCTATCTCCTAGTGCTTTTCATCCATCGATCTCAAAGCACATAGCAAAGGAGTTAAGTATCGTTATCCTGATGCATTACAATATGAAAGGTGAGGGGGAGGAAATCCATAGGACTGATGTTATGTCAGCACTGGCAGTATGTGTGATTTCATTGGTGCTGTAATAATTCACAAGTGATTTCAGTACTCAGTACCTCCTGTTTCCTGCTCTTCCAAGTACTTTTCATTTTCCACTTCTGTCACATAAAGCAGTTTCATTCAAGTACAATGGGAGGGAGAAAATGTACATTGTATATATGGTGGCTGCTCTCTGTTTATGACATTTATCTTCACTCACAAGGTTAGACTAGATAACGTCACTCCTGGGTTATACCTCTTCTTACTCAAGAAAATAAATGTCAAAGCACAGATCAGCCATAATGTTCTCTCTCTATTCGTTAATGCCTATGTTTTAAAGCATAGTCTCTGCTTCAGGCTTTCTTCCTGGTCCTATGCAAACAAACAAGCAGAGGAAACAGGCATGCCACCAAAGGTGAGTTAAGTTGGCCTGATACTCTTTTTTCCGTTGATTCATTTGTTATAGGGCACTATTCACTGTGAATGGGGCCCAAGCTAGAATGTTCAGAACTTCCTTATAATTGGGTTGATTCAGGTTCAGCGATAAGGCCTATTTCTGTGGGTCTTTAAAAAAAAAATTGAAATCAGTTTCCTTATATTCTGCAGGGAAGCTGAAATGCTTCCTTGCTACATCCCAGAGGTACTTGTACAGAAGCATTGTACCCTTCCACCTCATCTTTGGAATCTTTCATTTCCTGCTTGGACAGCTTAACTGGCATTCCAAGGCTGCCTCTAAACCGTATGTCCACACTGGATACGCAGTTGGCTAATGGCTTCTCTACCAGGACAGCTGGTGTTACCTACTTCCCCGGGTGCGTAGGGGTAGAAAATTTATAGTTCAGCTCTAAAACTCTTTAGATTGTGGCTGCTGTTTGCAGCTGGAATGTTCCTGCCGATTGTCCCAGGGTTGAACTCCTGGGGGCGGGTGGCAGGACATTCTTGGTGGAGGGCCCTTGGCTCTGGAATCAGCTCTGTTTGGAGACTTGCCAAAGCCAGAGTTTGGCAGTGTTTGGAATACAGTGCAGCAAGATGCATCTGTTCAGCCTGGGCTTTCTTGAGGCTTAACAGTTTCTTGTTGTTGTTGGCTGTGTATAGGCCATAGTCTGGCTTTGTGGCCAAATTTGGCCATTGAATTTGATTGTTTAACGTGATGTTACATGTACTCTGATATGATGTAACGGATGTGACTGGCCTCGAGTAAGTAAATTACACTAGTTCACAATTAACTTCTCTGAGTAACTTGTACTAATACTAGAGTGAAATCCTGACTCCACTGAAGTCAATGGGAGCTTTGCCGTTGACTTCAGTGGGGCCAGGATTTCACTCTTAGATCTCATCTTCCGCATAATTTCATTTTCATTTATTTATTTATTTATTATTTTGTGTATATCATTAATCATTTCTTTGATATGTGATTTAATAGTGTACTTACATTTTCATCTTTTTAGAAAGTTTGTCAGGACATTCTCTAGTTTATGTGCTGTAGTCTTGATGATTTTAATTTATTTTAGGCAGTTCTGAGAAAGCAGTTTGCCAGTTGATTTTACATTCATGGAGGAATCACTTCAACTGCTACCACACAGAAACACCACACGACAGACTAGGACAGGAAAAGATGAAGACTATCATGCCTAATTGAAACTGTAGGGGAATCCCCTTAAGTTGGGTGGGATGTAATGACCCAAGTTAGAATTGGCCGGGACTTGAGGGATAACACCTCTACTCTTGTTTAAGAAAAACAGATAAACCTCAGTGCCATTGGATTTTTAATGACTCCTCAAAATCATCAAGATTTTTCATATAGACCCTCAAACAGCACTGTGCGCCCTAATATTTCCCTGTGACCTTGACCCATAGAGAAGAATGCCACCTACCTACTCATTTACTCCACTTTATTGCAGGGTTTAGTTTTTTCTAATGGTGTCTTACTCAGGTATATGATACAGAAGATTTCAACTTTCCTTATGGAAATGATCCATTCCTTATAAACTTTGGCAATTGCCATATTGGAATCAGGCTGAGAGATCACTTCCTTTCCTATGTCCTTTCATAATAGTTGCAATCAGCTGGTTTGCTTTTGCTAATGCTTTATTCCTGGAACTGACCTCCCTAGGGTTGGCAGTAGGCTGTTCCCATGCCTCTGCCACTCCCTGTGTCTGGTGGTGAGCCTGAGACAGGTTAGGTGAAGCTTCAGGACACTTCAATTACTTTATCTGTTTGGTCAGACCTTTAATTTACTGATGAAATTGCCCATTCAGTTGGGTCTGGAGATATTTTATTCTGTTCTTTTTTATTTTTTTTTTAAAAAGTGTTAATGGATACCAAGATAATGGATGTGCCATTTATAAATAAAATTGGAGTTGGTGTTACTCGGGTCTCTTCTTCTCTGGGCTGCTTTTGTCCACTGTCTGCTGTCCTCCCTGGTTACTACATCTACCTTGGATTTGTTGGCATTCTTGTGCCTTCTGAAGAGGTGGTAGTAGTGATGCCAGCTAACGGAGGCTCTCCGCTTGAGGGAAGGGGATAGCAGTGGCAGGAACACAATGTGCTTTCCCTTGTAAAGCTTCAGGCCTCCTCAGTGGTGAAGTTAATGAGATTAAAGCATCACTGTCTCTGTCTAGGGCAGGGGTGGGCATCCGGCCCTCCAGACGTTTTAATCCGGCTGAAGCTCCTGCCGGGGAGCAGAGTTCGGGCTTGCTCCGCTCCACATGTGTTGTGGCTCTGTGCAGCTCCCAGAAGCAGCAGCATGTCCCCCCTCCAGCTCCTACGCATAGGGGCAACCGTGGCCAATGGGAGCTGCAGGGGAAGCACCTGTGGATGGGGCAGTGCGCAGAGCCGCCTGGCCTCACCTCCATGTAAGAGGTGGAGGGGGGACATGCTGCTGCTTCTGGGAGCTGCTTGAGGTAAGCACCACCTGGAGCCTGCACCCCTGACCCCATCCCGCTCTCCAAACCCCTCGATCCCACCCTCCTGTACCCCAGAGACCGCACTCCCAGCCGGAGCCCTCATCTCCCCCGCACCCCAACTCCCTGCCCCAGCCTGGAGACTCCTCCCGCACCCTGAACTCCTCATTTCTGGCCCCACCCCAGAGCCTGCACCCCCAGCCGGAACACTCACCCCCTCCTACACCCCAACCCCCAATTTTGTGAGTATTCATGGCCCCCCATACAATTTCCATACCCAGATGTGGCCCTTGGGTCAAAAAGTTTGGTCTAGGGGTATGTGTTCCTTGTAGGCTGGTTTGCTAATAAGGCTTTGAATGTGGACGCCAGCACGCAATGCCAGTCAAGCAAGTAATGCTGTTTCTTTAAACTGTTTAAAAAATCTCAACCAGTTTCCCTTGACATTTGGAGATGTCATTCCATGGTATGTATTGAACACTTTCCCATAGATTTGGTCCTCTGGATTGGGACTCAGGAGTCTTGGATTCTATTCCTAGCCTTGCTACTGACTTGATATGTGATCTTGGGGAAGTCACTTCACCTTTTCATGCCTCTGTTTCTCCCTCCCATCCTATGTATGTCTTCACTATACACTCTTTGAGACGGGTGTATTTAGGGCCTGTAGGTACTACTTTAATTCAAATAATTATTAAGAATGAGCTCTTATACCTACCTCAGGTAAGGATTCTATAAATATGACTGTAGGGTTTTGGTGGCACAGCACTTGGCCTATGCTCTAAGGCTTTTGGGATGTCACCAGAACCCATTTGATAGTTATAACCTTTCATTACATGATTATTTCAGGTCATTCTGCATGCTTATTTAATAATGTTTAATACAATATTATTCAGTTAGTATTTAAGTAACGTTGTTACTTTTATATTAAACCTTAAATGTGCATTTGTAAACCTTAAAGCATTTTTTTAACCTTTCTAATTTTTGGTCAGTTTAATTCAGTTACATTTAACAGCAAAAGCATGCTTTTGGATTTGTTACTCACTTTGATACAATTTTTCAAACATATCAGAGCTGAAAAGCAAAGACCGAAGCTGAAAGTTTGGCTGTATTTTAAGAACTATGTAGCAACAGGCCATATTTCCATTTCTCAGTTTGTTGCCAGCAGTACTGGAGAATGGGTCTGATTACCCCATCTAGGTGCTTGAGGTACGTGACATTTAAATTCAGTAAATACAATCCAGTCAAGATATGGCTTTGACTTGTGGTGGTGTCATCTCAAAGTCACACTTTTACATCCTTTAAAAATGTATTACAGAAATGTGGCATTAGTTTGGCTACTTTCTCTGTCCTTCATGCAGTCTCCTCCTGCAGTGTCGTCAGTGCTGCACATACCAGTGAGTGGTACATGTACAGAAGAGCCTTGAATACATACAGTTTGTTTAGGCTGGTAGGCCATTGTCAGCTGTAGCAAAGGCCTAATCTTGAAATGTGCTGGTTGCTTTTTTGCAGGGTTCTGAGTGCCCTCAACTTGCACAGACTTCCATGAGTGTTGAGGGGGAGCTCAGGACCCTTGCAGATTCAGGACCTTATCTATGTGAGGTGAAATAGACTTTCTTTGGCGCGGGGACGAAAGGCCTCCAAAACCCCTTAGTTTCTTCTGTTTAGTCATTTGCTTTCATCTCTTTCCATAGACCCTTCATTACATTATTCTTGATGTGCTGAAGCAGCCCTGTTAATGTCTTCCATTATAGAAAACTGTCCATATTGCCATAGGCAGGAATATTTAATATGCCTCTCTGAGTTCCCTGAGAGTGAATTGTGGCTACTGTTACCCCTCTTAAGAGGGTAAAGTGTTTACTCACCTCTGCAGCTAGCCAGCTCCTCTGACAGTTGTAGATGGGAAAGCTATGGGATCACCTTCTTCCTGCCCCATTTGGGATGGCTAATTCTGCCAGTAATCAGCAGTTGCTTGTAAAGACCTGAGTCCTTCCTCCTGTATGGGACGTAAAGGGTGGACCGTCTTGTGCTCTAGTCCTTTTTGTGCATGCAGTCTGGGCACACTCTGACCCTGTTACAGAAGAAGTTACAGCATACCAAAGAGGATATTCCTTTCCAAGATAGACAATAAAAGAAGATGTTTTACCTCTAAAGGCCAGATGAACAATTTTTCTTTTCCCCAAGTAACAAAATAAATGGTCTTCGTACGTTACGGGAACATGATGAGAGCTTTGGATGATCATCCTTAGAAGGGAAAAATCAAGTATGACCCATCTGTTTTGTGTGCCTGTCTCTTTCCTCCCATTCTCTTCCTGCGACTCCTCCTTCATATGTTTAAAGGTTTTAGGGGCTGTACGTTAGAATATTATCTCTGAAACCATTAATCCTCAATTGCCACAACATGTCCTGACACTCTGGCTTTGGCACATGGAAATGCATTTTACATTTTAAATAGCCACATACTAGTGAAAGGGAAAACCCATTTAAAAAAAATTGTTTATTACATTTTTGATTGTGTAAAAACAGATAATAAAAGCTTGTGCTCTATGAGAGACTTACAAAATATGAAATCCAAATATCACAAACATCTCTTCCAAAGTGTTGAAAACTGTCTCTCTTTGAACCTATCACTAGTGATGTCATTCCAAAATCAAGGCCACCAGAAATTCAGGTCACCTTCATAGGAAGGGACCTTTTTACAAGTATTATTGGAAGACTTGATGCATAACTGGCAAGTGAACTATTTTTTTTAAATACACACAAACCGATTGAAAGGTATTTTACCAATGCTTCCAAAAGCAGCAAGCATTAGTTAGATTTATGATAGCTAACTAGAACAAACCTCCACCAACGAAGGTACTATACCATCACGTTATAACCGCAAGAGTAAATATAACCATCACCCTGTAGTTAGTGCCAATCACAGTGCCCTGTATTTCCATAGTTGCACATCTTCAGATCTGCACACCTCTGTTTAAATTATCTTTGATCTAGACAAGTTTTAATCCCAGGGTTCTCAAACTTTTATTTGCTGGGACCCCCTTTGAAAATATTTCAGGCTGTGATGGACCCCCCTCCCCTACTGCTGGTGGCAGCACTGCCTTTAGAGCTGGGCGCTTGGCCAGCAGCTCTGGTGATTTCCCCCCCCCATGCATAATAGTGTTGTCACCCCCTTTTGAGTCGGGACCCCCAGTCTGAGAAACTCTGTTAATCGTTCAACCAGAGTACTTACATTAGTATGAAGATCTTTAGTCTAGATTTCTCACTTTGATTGCCCCATCTATTGTAGTTGTCAAATTATATTACCCACGTACAGTGCAAAAATTTAAAACATGCCCATAAGCAAGAAACTCCAATAGCTTTTCAGTCTGGGTAGGATTAACCTCAAACATTAATTACAATGCTAAATGAAAGTATGATAGGATATGATCTGTTAAATTTGGTGGCAGCAAATTTAAATTTTTTTAAACAAAAAGCATACATAAGAAAAAGTGAAATTAGAAAAACATTAGGGTATATTTCAAAGCATTGTAGCATCTGTGGAGTGAAAACAGTGCCAGTGTTAGCCCATTGGGGACCCTAAGCAGGAATATTCTTTGCCTCACCCAACACATACTAATAATTAATAGGGGGCCCCCTTGAGCTGATTGGAGCCCTAAACAATTGCTTAGTCTGCTTATGCCTAGCACCATCTCCGCTGTGAAGAAATACAGATGATGTGCCTCCCCTGTAAACCTGCAACCTAGAAGGAAAAAGCATTTGTATATCAGGCCAGTCATTTTCAGTTTTGTTATGACTGTCAACAGGGGTGTGTAGCAGGGTGCTGGTGCAAAAGCACCTAATTAGCCCCTGCCCAGTCAGCTCCAATCAAGGGAAACAAATTGGGGCTGATGGAAAAGGCCTGATGCTGGCCTAAGGATTGGCAACACCTGCTGGCCTGACAAGCCAAGGGCTATAAAAGCTGGGAGGGAGCCAGAAGGCAAGGTGGGTGGGGTAGTCAGTCAGTCAGGGAACTGGAGGCCTCCTAGCTGAAGGCTGACTCAGCCTGTAAAGGAGGTGACTAAACCTGTAAAGCTTGTATATAGATAGACACTGGTGGTGGGACAACCTTAAGTGAATAAAGACATGAGTGTTGCACAACCCTGAAGCCTCTCTGAGCCTTATTGGGGGGCCCCAGGAAGAGGGGCGGGGCATGGACCCTGTTACAGGGTGCTAGAACAGTTTGTATAGTGGGGGTGCTGAGAGCCATTGAACCAAACAGTAAGCCTTGTATACGATGGAAACCACTTCAACCCCCTAGTTCCAGCACTTATGACTATCACCAACACCTTTTGGTGCACAATGGGACTGTACTTTGGAGAAAGACTTTTTCCCAACTCTAAAAGCTTCACTGTGAGTTTTCAGTACATGCAATCTTTTAAAATGGTCTTTGGTGTGGGCCAGTAACACGAGAACATACCCACACTACTTTTACCTGCACTATCCTGACTAAAAATAGCAATGCACATGTAGCAGTCAGGCTTCAGCGTGCACTGTACAAATATGCCAGAGACAGTGGGTATGTCTACCTGAGTTGCAATGACACCTTGGATTGGAGTGTAGGTGTACCCATAGTCCTGTGGCCCCAGGAGAGTGGGAATAGGGTTTGTTTCTGGAACTTATGGAAATTTGAGATGGAAAAGACCTACAAAATACTAATTTAACCCTGCTAGTGTAGGCTTCTATTTTTTTCTTCCTTCTAATCTTTGCCTAGTCTAGGTTTTGACACAAGTGATGAGGCTTCTACACCTTCCCTAGGGGAGCCTATTCCACGCTCCAATAGACAGGTAGGAAACCAATTCTATTATTCAACCTCTATTTTACTTTATTCAGTTTTCCTCTGTAACTCATCATACCCTCTTAGATCACCCTAAACATTTGCCTTGTCTCCTTGGTGTATATACACACTTCATACGGGATACTTTTAAATATCTGATAGCTCATTTATACTTTTAGGTAATACTGGAGGTTGTGTCTGTGCTTCATACTTTAAATTCTTCTTTTTTTTCCCCTCTGCTCTTGTTTTTAATATGGAACTCCCACGAAGTGTATTGATTCCACAAAGTGTAATGCAGTCTTACCAGTTCTGAGAGAGGGACCATCACAGACCTGGGAGGTGACTTCCCTAATATTTTACCTCCCATGCACACTTGGTCTGCTGAAAAATGTTCTGAAACTCTGAGCACCTTTTTTTTGTTGCCTGTGATCTTTAGTGATTAGATGACTTGATAATCTGAAATACACATTATATGTAACTTCTTTTATGGGCAGTACTATCAAACTTATCCATCTATCAAATACAGTCAGATTTAGTTTTATTGGAGTTCACATAGCCTCTATGGACTTTATGCCAATTTAGACTTTTTGCATAAAATTCTGGTAGATCTGTAGATGACTTGTGTTCCGATGAGCCTACTATATCCATGGATTATTCAGTAATGTACATTTAAAGATTTGAAATACCTTCACTATTGATCCAGAGTTGCTGTGTACCAAATAGACTTCATTTTTAAACCACATAAAAATATCCTATCGGAATTTGAAGCCATTTTATGATATGTGAAAGAAATGCAACATTATATTGTAAAAACTGCTTTTCC